>NC_081559.1:66612792-66619673 GCF_022355385.1 Mustela nigripes | reverse complement strand
AAAAAAAAAAAAAAAAAAAAAGCTAGTCTGTGAAACAGAGAAGGGTCACCCTCTCTGTAAAAGGCGCGGCCCTGGCCAGGTCAGTTTGATTCTTGATGCTTGGCGCGAAATAAAGCTTTGCTTCACCTTCACTTTGTATCAGCCTCGCTCCTTTAATCATGGACCCATTTCTTGGGGGGGCATAACACAGTGCTAGGCATAAAGAAGTTTGCTCAATGCTCATTCATTAAAAACACACTCATTGAGTGCCTACTGTATGCCAGGCCCTGTGCTGATTGCCCAGATACGAATTTGAGAAGTTTCAGTCTGTGATCTCCAGAAAGCTGTGCTTGAGGATAAGATCGTCATGTCAGTGGGATTGTGATGAAGGAGAAGAAAACCTAAAATTTGTCTGAGGGAGTCAAAGAAAGTTGTACCAAGGGAATAGCATTTCATCTGTGGCCAGAAGGCACGGGGTAGGTTTGCCAGGTGGACAAGCTGGGGAGGGCATTCCAAGCAGAGAGAACATCATGTGCAAAGGCTCAGAGATGGGACTGAGCATAGCATGTTCTGGAGCTATAGAGATCTGTGTTACTGTGGGATAACCTGTACAGAACAGGCAGAGGTAGTAGAAGGAAGGTGGTCAGGGAGGAGGCCAGGCTGGCAAGAAGCAATGGGAGGATGAAAAGCCGCATTTGGGGACACCTGGGTGGCTCATTCGGTTCAGTGTCTGCCTTCAGCTCTGGTCATGATCCCAGGGTCCTGGGATAGAGCCCTGCATCGGGCTCCCTGATCAGCGGGGAGTCTGCTGCTCCTTCTGTTTACCCCCCTGCGCCAGTCAAATAAATAAAAATCTTAAAAGTAAAGAAAAACCTCATTTGTTATGCAGAAAAGTTTAGATTTTATTCTGAAGGGGTAAGGAGCCACTGGCACAAGTAAGTGACAAAACCATTCTTAGGCATGGAAGGTGGACTACATTTCCTCAGCTTTGTAAAATGCCTTGGCCTTTGCACTTGATGAAGAAAAAAAAAAGGTGTCTCTGAGCAATGCTTGGCAGGACATGTGCTATAAATTATTTTTCCAATTGTGACACTAGGCTGTTTTCATCCTCTTGCTGGGAGGAACTCATGGACCAGTTGAACAGAGTAGAGAATCCAGAAAGAGACTACGTTAAAGCAAATCTTTCTATTCTTTCCATAGAGGATAATGTCAATGCCATATGAAGTGGTGACTAAAAGCCTGTAACCAAACAAAAGCAAAAAAAAGTAGGCAAAAACTGTGACATAGATGTGATACATTTAATTTAAAAATGATGTCATACATTTCATAGTGATATGAAGATGGCATTATCTAGCTTTTGTGACATGTAGTATTTGTAGTTTTATAGATTTGTGATTTGATATGCTTTCTTTTTCATCTTAACCTCTAAATTTTTTTTCTTGGATTAATGATTTTGTGGGTTTTTTAAAAAAAGGTTTTATTTATTTATTTGACAGAGAGAGAGACAGAGAGGGAACACAAGCAGGGGGAGTGGGGGAGGGAGAGGCAAGCTTCCCGTAGAGCAGGGATCCTGATGCAGAGCTCAATCCCAGAACCCTGGGATCATGACCCGAGCCGAAGGCAGATGCTTAATGACTAAGCCCCCACATGCCCCACTGCCTTCTTTTTCTTAAAGAGGGTTTTAAAAATTGAGTATGCCTTAGACCCCACAAAACCTGGGTAAACCATTGAGTACTGCATTATCCCTTAATGGTTTCCCTGAACTGGCTTGCAACTCTGTAAATAATTATTTTATGAAACTCTACTCAATTTCCCCACTTAAGCATGCCATCTGTTTCCAGTACCATGACTGACACAACAATGTTCATGTGAGTCATAATCTTTGTCTACCATTTATACATTATATTCTTTTTTTTTTTTTAAGATTTTATTTATTTGTCAGAGAGAGAGAGAGAGCGCGCACGAGCGAGCAAAGGCAGAGACAGAGAAAGAAGCAGGCTCCCTGCCGAGCAAGGAGCCCAGTGTGGGACTCGATCCCAGGACACTGGGATCACAGCCTGAGCCGAAGGCAGCCACTTAACCAATTGAGCCACCCAAGCGTCCCTATACATTATGTTCTTCTAGTAATATGAAAAAATTGACAATAACAAAAAGAATATAAGAGATTTCTCTAGGGGTGCCTGGGTGGTTCAGTCTGTTGAGCAAATGTCTTTGGCTCAAGTCATGATCCCGGGGGGCCTGGGATTGAGCCCCAGGTCTGGATCCCTGCTCAGTGGGGAGCCTGCTTTTCCAGCTTCCCCTGTCTTTCCCCTCTTCCCCACTCATGTGCATGTGCCCTCTCTCTCTAATAAATAAAATCTTTTTATTTTTCAAGATTTTATTTATTTATTTGACAGAGAGAGACAGCAAGAGAGGGAAACACAAGCAGGGAGAGTGGGAGAGAGAGTAGCAGGCCTCCTGCTGAGCAGGAAGCCCAATGTGGGGCCAATCCCAGGATTCTGGGATCATGACCCGAGCCGAAGGCAGGTGCCCAACTGACTGAGACACCCAGGTGCCCCATAAATAAATAAAATCTTTAAAAAAGAGAGAGATCTATAATCTATCTACTTATCTATCTGCTCTGTGTAGGTGTATGTATTTGTATATACATAATGTATACATCAACATCATGTACAGATTATGTATAGATTGAATAATTGCTGACAGTGCTCCATGGCAGGGACAGGAGAACAAGGGACAGAGATTAGATGAGAAACTAATTTTATTATAGTCTCCTTTTTTATTATTGAATATTTTTCATGTTTATGTATTTCTTTCTCAATTGAATTACATTTGGGGTTCATTTTTGTTCAAAATATTTTACTAGGTACTTTTTGAGGGGGAACAAAATATAGAGTTGGGTTTTACTGAAGCTTGATCAATATAGTTTATTTTAATGTTTTATGTCCACCCAAAGTTTTCCCTTACTCAGAAGATTTCTGGGACTGATGATTAGGCCTTAAGGAATAGAATAAATTAATGTAGCCCCTCAAGTAATAGGGATAAAAGTAACACTTATTACTTTATTCAGCTCTTACCTTTGAAAATATTTTCTGAGATACTTCTATGAGGAGAGCTTTAATTTACTAAAAGACTGAATGGTCATTTTCTTCATTATTTAGGGTCTCCCTAGAGTTGCATAGTAATTTTCACACAAAATACCCAGACAATTTTTTCCACACATATCCCCAGCCATAGAGCTGACCCTCAGTTCCTTGCTCTCATGAAGCAGGAACCCATATCCTGGGAACCCAGGCATGCAAAATGCATTTCAGCCGCATCCAGCTGATTGAAGCCAAAGCCCAATTCTCTGTCAGGGAAACTTGCCAGGAGTACAGTCTGCAATCCTGAGTAGCTCCCCCTCGAGGATTCCTCTCACATGCTCCACATGTGCAGAAGACTAGGAAGAATGCTAGAATCATCCTAAAGGAAGGGAAAGTTTTTTGGGTAGGAGCCCTTTGAACATCCACACATCACATTGCAGAGTGGCCTGCCTCTTGCCTGCTGAGATAGAGGCCCTGGAGCCTGGGTGGCAGCCGAGGTTTGGGAAGTTGTACTAGGGAAAGGGGGAAAAGGGTACCCCTTGCTATGCAAACATATCCCCACAAATTCACAGAAAAGAAAGAACGGACAAATATGGGCTAAGAAGTTGAACCTGTTTGCTTTTTATGGTCCTTACTATCTTCTGCCAGCAGTTTATCTGCTCCAGTCACTGAAGGCCTCAGGAAAGCTAATGATCTCTGGAATATGGTAGCTGACAGTACTTTACCTTGGATGTTTCTCCCCTACACAATTGATTTGGCCAGGGAAGAATGCCACCATGTGACTTCACAGCCCATTAACCAAAACACTTTCCATTGTCCCCATGACTCAAATTCTCTGGATAAGACAAAGCTTTTTATTCCAGGGTTAGAGACAAGGCAAAGTACCCTAGGAGGGAGAGCCTATTGGCTTAAAGATACAGAGAGCTTGTTAAGGCATCCCCTTAGGAAAATCCCTTCCTTGGGAGCTGAAGACCCTCTGAGGCCTCATTGTAAAAAGTCTTTGTTCTCTTGGGAAACAGATGGACTTACCAAACTGAGGCATCTGTCTATTGTTCTCAAGCAAGGCACACAGGACTCTTGGTGTCCTTTCTCTTGAGATAGGTTTATATCTTCACTGAAGGACAAGAACATTTACAAATACCCTACTTTGTTTAAGAATCATGCTCATTCTTTATGTTTCTATAAAATAAAACAAAGTAACCTGCCTGCAATGATTGGAATGAGATAAGGGAATTGTGACTGGAGGACCCCAAGCGTTCTTAATTTCTACCTTGAAGAGAAGAAATGCAAAAGCTCAACATTATGGCCCCTCACCCGTTCTTATCACCCTGGGTGGTCTGCAGAGACCTGGCTTTAAGAGAACAGACCAAACTTCACAAAAGAACTATGAGTTCTGGGCACTAACCATTATGATGACTCAAGAATCCCAGCTTCAGAGAGTGAGGTCAGTCACAGTATGGGCGATGCCTAACAAGGATTTGTTTTTTTCAAAGATTTTATTTATTTATTTTCACAGAGAAACAGTGAGAGAGGGAACACAACCAGGGGCAGTGGGAGAGGGGGAAGCAGATTTCTCACTAAGCAGGGAGCCTGATGCGTGGCTCCATCCTAGGACTCTGGGATCATGACCTGAACCGAAGGCAGACACTCAACTTCTGAGCCACCCAGGCTTCCCTTACACTGATTTTTAAAAAAAAAAATAGCTGATATTTATTATTTTTAAAACATTGATTTTTATTATGTATGACCGACATACAGTAAATAACGTATGGTTGAAATGCACAATTTGATGTTTTGATGTATGAAAATACCCATGATATCATCACTACAGTCAAGATAGTTTAAATACCCACCACTCCCAAAAGGTTCCTCACACCCTATAGTAATCCCTTCCTCTCGCACCTGCCCATCTCATCCACCAGGACACCACTAACCTCTTTTCTGTTACTATACATTAGTTTGAATTTTCTAGAATGTTATATAAAAGGACTCATACAATACATTTTTTTGCCTGCTTCTTTTGCTCAACATAATTATTTTGAATGTATCAGCATTCAATCTTTTTATTGCTGGGGAGTATTCCATCGGGTACATATACCACAGTTTGTTTATCTACTCACCTATAGATGGGCATCTGGGTTGTTTTCAGTTTGGGGCCATCACACATGAAGATACTATGAACATTCATGTATAAGTCTGTGTAGATGTATGCTTTATTTTCTCTTAAGTAAATACCCAGGAGTGAATGTCTAGATCATACAGTAGGAGTATGTTTAACTTTTTAGGAAAGTACCCAACTGTTTTTCAGATTGGTTGTACTCTTTTATAGTCCCACCAAGAGTTCAAGTTCCTTTACCTCCTTGCCAACACTTGGTATGTTCAGTCTTTTTAATTGTAGCCATTCAGTAAGTATATAGAGGTATTTAATTGTGATTTCAATTTGTATTTTCCTAGTAATTATTGATGCTTACCATTTTTTAAAATATGCTTTCTTAAGATTATTTATTTATTTATTTGACAGAGAGAGAGAGAGCAGAGAGTGAGAGAGAGAGTGAGTGAGAGGGTGAGGGAGAGGGGCAGAGGGAGAGGCAAACTCCCCATTGGGCATGATTCCTGACACAGGACTTAATCCCAGGACCTGGGGATCATAACCTGAACCGAAGGCAGACACTTAGCTGACTGAGCCTGCCAGGCACCCGTAAAATATGTTTATCTGCCCTCCATGTCTGTTCAAATCTCTTGCCCATTTTTTTTTTTTAACTGGGCTGCTTATTTTCTTATTATTGATGTTTGAAGGCTTTTAAAAAAATATATTCTACATGCAAATCCTTTGTCAGATAGAAGCTCTGCAAATCCCATTTGTAAGACTCCATTTTCAAATAAGGATAATAAACCAGCTTTTGGTTTCATTGATTTTTCTTTATTGGTTTTCTGTGTTCTGTTTCATTGAATTCCTCTCTAATCTTTATTATACCTGCTCTTCTGCCCATTTTGCGTGTCATTTTCTCTTCTTTTCCTAATTTCTTATGGTGGAAAGTGAAGTCATAATTTGGGTCCTCTATTCCCTTCTAATATAGTTATTTGGAGCCATAAGTTGTCTTTTTTTTTTTTTTTTAAAGATTTTATTTATTTATCAGAGAGACAGAGGGGGAGAGAGCAAGCACAGGCAGACAGAATGGCAGGCAGAGGCAGAGGGAGAAGCAGGCTCCCTGCTGAGCAAGGAGCCCGATGTGGGACTCGATCCCAGGACGCTGGGATCATGACCCGAGCCAAAGGCAGCTGCTTAACCAACTGAGCCACCCAGGCGTCCCCATAAGTTGTCTTTTAAGTACATCTTTTAGCAGCACTGTGCAAATTTTGATATGTTGTATTTACATCCAAGTCAAAGAGCTTTCTAATTTCTCTTTTGACTCTTTTTCTGACCCATGGATTACTTAGAAGTATATTATTTAATTCCCAAATATCTGGGAACTTTTTGATTTCTAATACAAATTCAGTGTGGTCAGAGAATATATTTAAATTATTAAATTTATTGAGACCTGTTATATAGACCTATACCAAGGTCCATCTTGGTAAATATTTTGTATACAATTTAAAAGAATGTTATTTTGCTGATGTCTTCTGATGCCAATTAAGTCTTGGTTGCTAGTATTATTCTATCAATTATTGAAAGAGTACTATTGAAATCTCTGGATATAATTGTTGATTTCTCCTTGCAGTACATCATTTTGTTCTATTGATGAATTGACACTTTTATCATTATAAAATAACCTTCTTTACCCTTGGCAATATTCTCTTTCTATTCTGAAATCTACTTTT
>NC_081559.1:66575729-66612692 GCF_022355385.1 Mustela nigripes | reverse complement strand
ATGCGGGACTCGATCCCAGGACCCTGAGATCATGACCTGAGCCGAAGGCAGCGGCTTAACCCACTGAGCCACCCAGGCGCCCCGACTTTTCATTTATTTATATAGCCACTCCAGCTTTCTTTGACTAGTGCTAATAAGGTATATATTTTGCCCTCCTTTTTCTTTTAGCCTGTTTGTGTCCATTTTATGTAATGTGGATTCCTTTTAGACAACATAAAGGAAGGTCTTGCTTTTTTATCCAGCCTGACAATCTCTGCCTTTTCGTTAGGGTGTTTAGTCCATTATATATAATGTAATTATTGCCACAGTTAGATTTAAATCTATCATCTCACTGTTTGTTTTCTATTTGACACCTATATTCTTTTTTTTTTTTTTTTAAAGATTTTATTTATTTATTTGACAGACAGAGGGAGATCACAAGTAGGCAGAGAGGCAGGCAGAGAGAGAGAGGGAAGCAGACTCCCCACTGAGCAGAGAGCCCTACTCGGGACTCGATCCCAGGACCCCGAGATCATGACCTGAGCCAAAGGCAGAGGCTTAACCCACTGAGCCACACAGGTGCCCGACACCTATATTCTTCATTCCTCTTTTCTTTGTCTTCTTTTGGTTTACATGAGTATATATTATGATTCCATTTTATCTCCTTTGTTGACATATTAGCTATAACTTTTTGGTTTGTTATTTTAGTGGCTGTTTAAGGGTTGTTATTATATGTTTTACTTAACAGTCTACTTTTTTTGGTAAGGTTTTTAAATTTATTTGAGAGAGAGAAAGCATGAGAGCAGGGGAGGGGCAAAGGGAGAGAGACAGAATCTCAGACTCCCTACCGAGCGCAGAGCCAATGTGGCTCTGACCCTGACCCTGAAATCATGACCTGAGCAGAAATCAAGAGTTGGACACTCAACCAACTGAGCCAACCAGGTGCCCTTACTTTCTTTTATTTTTAAGTTTTTATTTTATTTTATTTTTCAAAGATTTTATTTATTTGACAGAGATCACAAGTAGGCAGAGAGGCAGGCAGAGAGAGAGGAAGGGAAGTAGGCTCCCCATTGAGCAGAGAGCCTGATGTGGGGCTTGATCTCAGGACCCTGGAATCATGACCTGAGCCGAAGGCAGAGGCTTTAACCCACTGAACCACCCAGGCACCTCTATTTTATTTTAATTCTAGTTAGTTAATCTACAGTCTTATATTAGTTTCAGATGTACAATATAGTGATTCAGCACTTCCATAAAACACCCAGTGCTCATCACAACTTCACTCCTTAATCTCCATTACCTATTTCTTTTTTTAAAAGATACGGTTTTATTTATTTATTTGAGAGAGAGAGAAGGAGAGAGACTGAGAGAGGGAATACAAGCAGGGGGAGAACAGCAAGCAAAAAGAGAAGCAGGCTCTCTGCTGAGCAAGGAACCTGATGTGGGGCTCTATCACAGGATCCTGAAATCATGACCTGAGCCAAAAGCAGATGCTTAACCAACTGAGCCACCAGGTGCCCCTCATCACCTATTTCACCCATTCCCCCCCCACCTCCATTCTGATAACCACCAATTTATTCTCTATTAATTAAGAATCTATTTCTTGGGGTGCCTGGGTGGCTTAGTGGGTTAAAGCCTCTGCCTTCAGCTCAGATCATGATCCCAGGGTCCTGGGATCGAGCCCCGCATCGTGCTCTCTGCTCGGCGGGGAGCCTGCATCCTCCTCTCTCTCTGCCTGCCTCTAAGCCTACTTGTAATCTCTGCCTGTCAAATAAATAAATAAAATCTTAAAAAAATATAATCTATTTCTTGGGGCACCTAGGTGGCTCAGTGGGGTAAGCCTCTGCCTTCAGCTCAGGTCATGATCTCAGGGTCCTGGGATTGAGCCCCACATTGGGCTCTCTGCTCAGCAGGGAGCCTGCTTCTCTCTCTCACTCTGTCTGCCTCTCTGCTACTTATGTTTTCTCTCTCTGTCAAATAAATAAAGTCTTTTTTTTTTTTTAAAGAATCTATTTCTTGGTTTGCCTCTCTTTCTTTTTTCCCCCTTTGCTCATTTGTTTCCTTAAATTCTACATATAAGTGAAATCATATGGTATTTGTCTTTCTCTGACTGACTTAGCTTTATACTCTCTAGCTCCATCCATGTTGTTGCAAATGGTAAGATTTCATTCTTTTTTATGGCTGAATAATATTCTAGTGTGAATGTGTGTGCATGCGTGTTGTGTATATACATATATGCACCACATCTCCTTTATTCATTCATTCATCTTTCAATGGATGCTTTGACTGCTTCCATAGCTTGGCTATTGTATATAATGCTGCAATAAACATAGGTGTGTGGGGTGCCTGGGTGGCCCAGCGGGTTAAACCTCTGTCTTCCGCTCAGGTCATGATCCTGGGGTCCTGGAATCGAGCCCCGCATCAGGCTCTCTGCTTAGCGCAGTGCCTGCTTCCCTCTCTCTCTGCCTACTTGTGATCTCTGTCTGTCAAATAAATAAATAAATAAATCTTAAAAAAAAAAGTGTGCATGTATCTCTTTGAATTAATGTGAATTTTATAATGGTATACTTCCATCTTTCCATCCCAATAGTTATGCTATTGTTTTTATATGTTTTATTAATGTATAAGTTATAATCCCTGCAATACATTGTTATTATTTTTGTTCAACTCATAAATTATCTTTTAAAGGTACTCAAATTAAAAAAAAAAAAAAAATACAATCTTGCAGGGTGCCTGGCTGGCTCAGCTGGTAGAGCATGCAGTTCTTGACCTTGGGGTCATGATTTCAAACCCCATGTTGAGCATAGATCGTACTGAAAAAAAAAAAAGAAAAGAAAAGAAAAAGAAAAAACCAAAAACCAAAACAAACCAAAAAAACACAAATCTTACATTTTTGCTCACATAGTTACCATTTTTTTTCTCTGCTTTCTTGTGTGTATCCATATTTCTATTTGATGTTATCTTCCTTCTACCTGAAAGATTTCCTTTACAATTTATTGTAGCATATGTCTGTTAGTGATAGTCTTTCAGTTTTTGTATATCCATAAAAGTCTTTGTTCTGCCCTCCTTTTTGAAAGATATTTTTGCTGGGTATAAATTTCTGGGTCATAGTTAGTGTATTTTTCAACAGTTTATAAAGATGTTGCTCTACTATCTTATCCATCCATGCATTGTTTCCCTAGGGAAACATTCTTATCTTTGATTTTCTATACATAATGTGTGTTTTCTGGCTGCTATTAAGATTTTTGCTTTGTTGCTGATTTTGAAAAATTTGGTTCTGAGGTATTTTAATGTAGTTTTCTTCATGTTTCTTATGGTTGGAATTCGCTGAGCTTCTTGGATCTATGAGTTTATAGTTTTCGAAAAAATTGGAGTATCTTCAGCTATCATTTCTCCAAATCGTTTTTCTGCTCCCCCCCACACCCTGCCACTTGGGAACACTGATTACATGTATATGAGGAAGCCTGAAGTTGTATCACTGATTTATTTTCTGTTGTTTTATAATCTTCTTTACTGTTTCATTTCTGTTTCTGTGTCTCAAGTTCATTAATCTTTTATTCTGCCCTTAATTCCCAGCAATGTAATTTTCATCTCAGATATTATAGGTTTGATCTCTAGATATTTGGTTTTTCCCTTCATGTATCTGCTTAACTTTTTGAACATCTGGAATAAAATAATAGCTGTTTTAATGTCATTCTCACTAATTCCTATATCTGTGTCAGTTTGTATCGGTTTCAGTTGGATGATTTTTGTCCTTATTTTAGGTTGTATTTTCCTGCTTCTTTGTATGCCTGGAAGGTTTTAACTGGATGCAGATATTGTGATTTGTACTCTATGAGGTGCTGAATACTTTTGTATTCTTTTTTTTTTTTTAAAGATTTTTATTTAAATACTTTTGTATTCTTATAAATATTTTTGAGCTTTGTTCTGGGATACAGTTAAGTTACTTGGTAAAACCTTAAACATTTTTTTATCTTGCCATTAAGTTTTGTTAGGTAGGACCAGTTCCCCACTAAGATTTTATTTCCTTCTCTCCTAAATGCCCTCTGAACTTTGAGGTTTACCAGTATAGCTGATAGGAGCAGCTCCTATCAGCTCAAAGTTCAGCAGGAATATTCCTGGTCCTGTGTGACCAATGAATACTATTCTTTCAAATGCTAAGATTGCTCTTTCTCCAGCCTTGGGCAATACCCCTATGAGCTGATGAGTACTCTGCTTCGTGCTCAAATGGGACTCCCTGCAGACTGCAGAGTTCTCTCTCTGTGAAGTTCTTTCTTCCCTGGAATACTGGACATCTTGATCAAACAGGACGCTCAGCTGGCTCTCTTCATCACTGAGAGAGGGGGCCATTCATAGTCCTCCTAGGTTCCCCCTATATAGTGTTGCCTAGAAACTTTCCCAACACTGTAAGCTCTTTCTTTCTTTCTATATGAGGACGAGGTAGGTAGATCATCAAAGGGCTTATACCCTATCTTTCACTGCCTGATGTCCAGCTTTTGAAACCTATTATTTTATATATTTTGTGTGGTGTTTTATGGGTTTGGGTTTTTGTTGATGTTGTCATTGCTGTTGTGGTGGTGGAAGTGGGGAGATTTGGTTGTTCTGTGCACGAAATCAAAGCTGGTTTCTGTTACCCCATCTTGGCTACAAGTGGAAATTCACCTGACATGGGATTTTAAAAAGAATAAAGGAAATGCAAAACCCTCTGATTTTTCTCTGTCTAGTTATCTCCAAATGCCTCCTGTTGTTTTGGTGAGAGAGAATCAAAGTAGACTCTGGCCTAAGGAGAGGAGGAAAATCCTAATTCCAAAGTGGGAAAGCCTGATAGCAGCTCATCTCTGGTGCAAAGAATTTAGAAAGGAAAGGAGGGAGAGTCTCAAGCACATCGTGCCACTGTAGAAGGGCTCCTCATCACCGAGCCCATCTTGTCAAGAACAATCTCTGTATCTATGAAGGCTTGGCAAATATTGGGATGTCACATGGAAATACTTCCCAAAGAGAACAGGAGTTCATTTAAGACGTAACAACTGTCAGGGGAAATGCTGAAGGGAAAAAAAAAAAAAGCAGAAGCAAGTCATTTTAACAGTGTCTTGCTATTAGATAGTACTGTTACATATTTAGGGAATTCCCCACATTATGGATTTCCCCACTGCCATCACTGCAAAAACCAGACACTCATTGTCTCCATCTCCCATGTAGCTATAGGTAACATAGACATGTGATCTGGAACACATTAATCAGATCCATCAACACAGACCTTAAATATTTATTTATTTAAAGTTTGTTTGTTTGTTTAAGTAATCTCTACACCCAGCATGGGCCTCAAACTCATGACCCTGAGATCAAGAGTCACATGCTCCTATGACTGAGCCAGCCAGGCACCCCCTCCCACACCAGACTTTAAGTCAAATATTTGTGTGCGAGTAGCAGGCACTGGGTTAATCTATTCTGGTGAGCAACATTCCAGTTTACAGAGGCAGCAGTATTAATGCTCTTAGAGTTTTGTCTAGTGCCTGGTGTTGGAAGTATTAGCAGCACTTTGGAGTGGTGGAAGTGGAGTCTCCCTGCACCTGGCTACAGTGTGATTTTGTGAATTTCCCAGCTGTGCTGCTTCCCACAGTGTGTAGCCCAATACTCTGGCTCTCTTGGAGAATCTGTGTGTGTATTAATGTCTTTTAATACAGGGATTAGCAAAACTTTTCCATAAAGGGGTAGTTTATAGAATGGATTGTGGACTAAATTGTGTCCCCCCAAATTTCATACGTTGAAGTCCCAACTCCCAATGTAACGATATATCAAATTGGGATTTGGGAGGTAATTAGCTTTAGATGAGGTCAGGAGAATGGGACCCAGATTAGTGCCCTTATAGGAAGAGACAGAGATCTTGCTCTATGTGAGGACCAGCAAGAAGGCCACTGTCTGTAGCCACAGAAGAAAGCGCTGGCCAGAAACTGACCATTCTGGCACCTTGATCTTGGACTTCTAATACCTAGAACGTGAGCAGATAAATTTCTGTTGTTGAAGCCAGTCAGTCTATGGTATTTTGTTATGGCAGCCAATTTGACCAAGACATTAGTAAATATTTTAGGCTCTATGGGACATACAGTCTTTGTCCCAGCTATTCAGTTTTGCCACTAGTACATGAAGGCAGTAATGGACAATATATAAATAAACGAGTATGTCTGTGTTCCAATAACATTTTACTTAGGGACATGGAAGTTTGAGTTTCATATAATTTCCACGGGTCATGAAATACTCTTTAAAAATTATTCTTAGTTTGTGGGCCATACAGAAATAAGCAGCAGGTCACATTTGCTGACCTCTGTGAAAACATTCCTTCTCTGCTTAAACCTACTGTCGGTTTCTCATTTGCAACTAAGAACACTGACTAATACATTTAGTCTATGCCTGTTTTAAGAGAAGCTTATTCTTAAGCCACGGAGATAGACAAATACCCATTCTGCTTTTCTTCAGCTGCCAGAGAAGAATTTTCTACATAAGCCTCCCTGAGTCACCTGCTGCAATTTTTAGCAACCCTTAGACTCCTTGCCTGTCTAATATATTTCCAGAGTCTCCTCATGAGAAAGGATTTTAAATAGCTTTTTGTTTCCCTCTCCTATAGATTACTCTGCTCTGGAGAGCCCTTGCTCATCTGCGTGAGCCATTTTTTCGTTGTCACCTGAACCACATGACTGTGGATAGACAGAGCTCGGCAGCCATAGCCGTAGCTCAGCCTTTCCGTAGCTGACAGGAAAGATCTGTGAAATAAGACATACAGGGATGGCGATAAAATAAAGTAGGCTGCAAGATGAAAGCAGGTCATTCCCTGCACTCATTTGCAAAGGTGGATTCAGGAAACTGTACCACACTATTCTAGAAGCTCAGACTGACCAAAGTCGTTGACATTTAGTCCCGTCCCCCCTCTTTTTTTTTTTTTCTTCCCTCCAGGCACTTCACTACAAAACCCAGACTTTGTTTGCATTTTCAAGTAGAGTAACTTGCCTAATAAAAATACAATGCTTAGCAACAGAAACGGATTACAACTATATTTAGCTAAACCGAAGCTGTATAAAAATCTACTGGACAATATGATTGACACGACTGGCAATGCCTCTCGTCCTTCCCTGACAGTATCACCTGGTTTATATTCCGATGTGAGAGGAGTCTCATCAGTCTGCGGTGATTTGATTTGTCAGGGGAACAATGAGAAGACAGAGGCTCAGACAAAAAGGTCTCCCCCTGTCATCTCCTTGGGAGCAGGTCTGGAATTTATAGACTTCCAGCCTGCATCAGGCACTGCCTCTATTTTTGAATATTAGATCTTCAATTTTACTTTCAAAATTATAATAATTAAGTAATCAGAAGGGAAAGCAAGTCAGTGTTATTTGGGGACCTGGAAAAAAGTACCAAAGACTGGGAGAAAGAGTGGTCCTTCCCTAACATTGAACAGGAGAAGTCACGTTGATGGTCTGTACCCCTGATATGATAGGGTGAGTGTGGCCCTTTAGCTCTGTGTTCTTCCTCCTCCACAACCTAAGCCCAGTCTGATCATGAGCAAAAAGCATCAGACAAATCTCATTTGAGGAACATTCTATAAAATACCTGACCAGTAATCCTCAAAAGGTCATTAAAAACAAGGAAAAACTAAGGAACTCACAGAACCAAGAGCCTCAGGAGACACGACAACTGAATGCGTGGCCTCCTAGGTGGGATCCTGGAACAGAAAAAGGACTTTAGGGGAACACGGAAGAAATCTGACTTAACTGTAGACTTTGGTTTATAGTAATGTATCAATATTGGTCCATTTACTCTAACAGATGTACTAATATGAGATGTTAACAATAGGTCAGGGGTATATGGAGCCTCTTAGTACCATCTTCACAATAATTCCATCAGTCTAAAACTGTCTTAAATAAAAAGCTTATTCAAAAGGAAGAAATCGGCTTTCCCTTTTGCTAGACTTGTTCCCCAGCCCTCCAGTGACAGGCAGGGGCAACGGTTGCTATGGACGCTTCTTTCAATCTGCCGCTCCTTATCTGTGGCCAGATAATAGAGGATCTAAATGAGCAACCATACATTTTTAAACTAAACCTAGACAAAAGCCAGAATTAAAGCAGTGCTCACCAAAGAATTAACTTCGCAAAGCATTCTGTTATTTGTCAGCGTGAATAGAACATCATCTGTGAGAAACTCCAAGATGGAATCCGACCTTTTATTTTTAACACAACAGCTGAACTCTCAGTGGTTGCCTGCAATAACTTCAACCATTGCCTGTAGACAGCACCTCTTCCAAATTAAGGAACGTTCCTTGAAGTTCTCATTAAATGCACATTACCGTTGTCGGGTTGATATCCTGGGAGCTATGATTGTTCAAGCTACTCTTTACAGAGCTGAGTTTTATAGAAAGCAGAAGCATTATGAGAGAACCGAAATGTATTCTTCAGAGTAGGTTTGTTTTAAATATGTTATTCGGTACAAATATCTCCTTTGGGAACTGTGCCAGAAAAAGCCTTTCTGATGACCACTCCATGGCTGTGTTTTGAGCAGCAATCACTCCCTTTAAGATAACCTTACAGAAGTCATTCTCAAACAGAATTGATGAGTGCTTATCTGGTGATTGCCCTCCACCATTGGTCACAGTTTAAGCTGGCCACAGAAAAGGAGGACTCTTTTGATTTGGGTCTTCAGCGGTAAAACAAGTGAGGAACTTGAAAGTCCCTTTCTGCTGACTTCTGGTCCTGGTTTCAGAATTTGGGAGCTGTCTTGACAGAAAAAGCTAAGTTATTTTGACACTGGTCTTTTCCTTTCTGTTCTTTATATGAATCGAGTTCTGATACTACACTCTACTCTGCCACCTTTCTTTTGCTTTCACAATAAAGACGATTAAAGAAAGGAGGAAAGATCTGAGACTGGATTTCAACATTCTTAGCTTGCCATTAAATGGGTTTTGTTACTTGGGCAGAGCACTTGGGTTCTCTCTGCCTCAGCTTCTTAGGCTATAAAGTTCTATTTTTAATATGTGCCCCAATTATTTAGGTGTTACTATGAGAGTCAATGATCATAATAGATGTTAACATTTTTTTTTTTTTAGTTTAAAATGCAGAACAAAGTTATATTTAAATACTTAAAGTGAACTGCTCAAAAATTCAAAGTGCCCTTTAAACCCCCTAAAATAGCAGTTTACTTGTGACCAAGGTGTCAGAGCTACAATTTGGTCACAAGTTTCACACAACAGAAACTAATTCTGGCTGATTTAAGTAAAAGAAAAAAAAAATAAGGAAGTGTGAAAGGAAAAAAAATTTTTTTGAGGCAATATTGAATAGCCCATACCATTGCCAGGCTTGAAAAATAAGTAAGAACAAGGAGTGCACAAATGCTTCCAGGACCATGGCCAAAACCATGTCACTGACCACTGCCCCCTACTTGAAGTTGCTACTGTTGCAGTAACTGAACCAGCTTGAGTTGGCTCCTTGATGAGTCAGAAATTGCATCAGGCTAAGTTGTCACACAAAGAAAACTTACTTGCAGCAAGTAAGGAGATAGCTGAGAATGGCTTCCAGAGCCACGACTCCCTGAGAGAGGGTGAATGGGTTCCTTTCGTTTAGGGTTAGGAAGAATATTTAGATAGTGAGGCATCCTCTGTAGAGCCTGGCATAAGGTCACATATGCACCGTATGGAAATGTCTATACATAACACTGTATTATGTAAATGAGGCTACGGTAATTCCTTGGGCAGAGATATTAATATTTTAATAAAGTGAAGATAACTGTAGGTCATTCCAGAGGTCACTCCATTGTCCATCTGTGCAGGCACAGTTTGAGTCAGGTTTATCTCCAAACAGTCTGAGCGGTGGTCTGGGCCATGGGAGATTTTGTGTGTACCTGCCTCTGCCTCCAGCAGTCACCATGTTGGAGGGAAGTTGGGGTTGGGGTAACATTTGCCTGAGTTAAGAGGAAAACCATTAAGAAGAGCTCATGGCAAAATGTAAGAACAAAGGTGGGTACAAGCAGGTGGACAGTGAAGGCAGGTGCTGCCATGTGGCTGGTGACATTGCCACCCCCACCCCCCAACACACACACATACAAAGAATCTCTGCAATATGTACGTTTCCCATCACTGATTCAAAGTCTAAAGCAGGTATTTCTCATCAGCCTTGCCTACTCTGTGACACAACCTCCTGGCAAGGAAACTGGGAAATGATCATCTGGAATTTTCTGCTTCTGCAGGGAGGAGTAGGCATTATTTCTCACCAAGACTCATAAAGTGACTTTCATTCCCTGCACCCAGGAAGGAGTTTCAGATGCTGAGGAGTAGCCCAGCAATAGTAAATATCTCCCATGTAGAATTTTTAAGGGGAATTGACTTCCTTATGTTGGAGAAACTACAGAAACACATCCAACAGGATTGGCCTCTAAACTGGGTGTGTTCCCAGTGTTCCTATCTGTAACCCCTTATCCTTTATATGGCCTATTTTTATTAGCTTTCCTTTTCTCCAATGGTGGACTTGTTCTTGCCAGTCTGACACCCCTGTCTGACTCCCAACGAGGTCACAACTGTTTTCCCCCATACGTCACAATTTGGGGCACAACCCAGAATTGAGGCTCTAAGAGGAACCATAAGCTACATAGCAATGTAGACATTTGACATTTGCCACACTCTGTAATATTAGCTCATTTCCCAGCTAGGATATGGGTGGCCCAGATGATTAGGATGGGGTATGTTTTTACAGAAACTCTAAAAGTTATTTTTTCAAACTTTGGAAATGTTTGTTGTTTTCATGATCGGAAATGTTCCCTAAGCAGTTCGTGAAGGCATTGTCCTGATGGTGCCTAGGAGTGCCAATTCAATTTTTAAAACTTTTTTCACATTTTTATTTGATGAGTATAAAATGTAAGCCCTGATCTGAAGATGAGAAAGAACTTATCATATCAAAGTTTTTAAAGGACTTTGCCCCCAATTATAATGATACTCACCAGGGTGATGAGGCTAAGTGATTAGAGGGATCAGGGACAGAATCAGGGACATGGCAGAACTCCCTATGCCCCAAAGGATTTGCCAGCCCTCTCTATGATTTTACACAGTAAGAAGAGAGCATGAGGTATGTGCTACAAAAGTTATTTTCAGAGCTGTTGGGATTTAATCACTTCACTGTTTTCAACCAAAGGAACCTATTATATTTTTTACTTAATATTTCACATGGTCATATGTTTTTGCAAAATTTGCAACTGTAAAATATTTGACCACAATTGGTTAGGGCTATTATCTCTTTCCAGTCTGATACCATAATTTCCCTTGTGTCTGATGGCCTTAGAGAGTCCAAGGTCACTTCAGGGACCCATCTAAGGGAAGTTAGGAATACATTTTGTTGGGGTTTAATGGGATACCTTTATGTGGTTGGCAGTCATTTCTGTGCCTAGTTCAGTTAGTGCTGGCCATCCCAGCTTAGGAATGGTTTGTAGGAATATTCCTCCCCCACAGTGTGCCAACTCACTTGTGACCTGAAGGTACAGAGTCAGTGATGGTACATGTGCTGGTAAGTGAGAGTGTGGCCAATACAAACAATAATTAACATTAGTCACTGCCCAGCAATACTTGAAGTGCCTGAAATATCTGAAAGAAACCTGGTAGAGATTTTTCCAAATGAGACAACATTCCTAGAAATGTACATGAGCTCAATAATGAGCTGGGAAACTGAAAGAAGCTTTTTAAAATGATTAGTAATAGAATACCTATTAACTAACTATCCTAGAGAATAGCATGAACTATCTTTCCAATCCCTATACAGGAAATGAATGTCTAAATTATTGTCCTAAGAAGCAATCAAAAAGTAGGAATCAAAAAAGTAGGGGTAAAAATGCATTAGAGAGCTGTCGGGCAGTTGAATAGGAATATTTCATTTTTATAAATGTTGTGGTCTTAATCAGATCTTAATATTTGTAATTTGTTGTGATTTCTCCCCACCTAATTTTGCATTCTTTTGAAAGCTCCTCCCCTCCCCAAACCATATAAGCCTTAGGGGCACAGAACTTAGATTTGCCCCTGATGTGTGGCTTTTGGAACCCAGATGCACTTCCAAGTGCTCAGAGTATGGTAGGTCAGACAAAGAAACAAGCAGTTCAACACAGTGTTACAAGTGCGGCAATGTAGTATCATCTGGACCAACTGGGAGAAAATGGAAGCTGTATTAGTCTGTCCTAAAACAAAGTGCCATAGACTGGGTGGTTTATAAACAACAGAAATGGATCTCGCAGTTCTGAAGCCTGGAAGTCTGGGACCAGGTTGTAGAATGCTGACTTCTCTTCGTATCCCCACATGGCTGAAAGAGAAAACTCTGGTCCTTTCATCCTCTTAAAAGGGCACAGATCCCATCCCATTCATGAGGGCAGCACCTTCATGACCTACTTACTTTCCAGAGGCCCCATTTCCAAATACTATCACACTCGGGGTTAGGACTTCAACATAGGAATTTTGCATGGACACAAACATTTAGGCCACTAGCTCCTAACCTTGCATATACTCAAGTGTGTTTTCTTCCAACCCCAAACCTGTGGTTTCCTTCCACCAGCAAATGCATTATTCCAACCTCAATTCTCTAATTTTCTTAAGCCAGTTGATCGTCCTGTAATTCTATCCAGTTCCCTCTCCACCCAGAGTGCTCTGTCCCACAAGATTACCCACTTCAGATGCCAGTCAACTGCCTTAGATCCCCAGGCTACCTGCACTTCCCTCCAACTTGGCTATAGATGTAGGGGTTTCCCTGACCCACGCTCAGATGTGATGATTCTCTAGAACAACTCACTGAACCTAGAAAAGAGCATTATTTATGTTTACTGGTCTACTATAAAGGATACAACTCAGGAACAGCCAAAAGTAAGAGATGCGTAGGGAATGGTTCTGGAGGTGGGAGTGGGTGTCAGTGCACAGCTCCCATGCCATCCTTCCCAGTACACTGATGTCACCAACCCAAAAATTTCTGAATCTCATTGTTCAAGAGTTTTTATTGAAAGTTCATTAAGTAGATGCGGTTGATTAAATCACTGGCTATTGGTGATAAAACTCAATCTCCAACCCCTCCCTCACAAGAAGGGAAGGGTCACTGAAAGTTCCAAGGCTTTGATCACAAGTTTGGTCTTTCTGGTGACCCGCCCCCATCCTGAAACTCTCTAGGGGCTTTCACCCGGAATTCATTATTAGCATATACTTTGATATGTTTCAAAGGGGCTCCTTATGAACTACAAAAGACACTCTGGTCAGAGATCTGTGCCAGGAACTGAGGGAAAAGACCAAATATACTTTTTTATTATATGTCAATCTAACACCATTAATTTCAGTTATAAAGCTAGGAAGTTAGACAATGAAACAAACTTTCCTAAACCCAAAACTCTCCCCCAAATATTCCCCGAAGTTAGCTTCCCAGGAAGCTTTCTCAACATCTTATTTAGAATTGTTTTCAGTTCCTTGGCTCAAGGTGTAATGATCTTCAATTTTTGCTTAGCTACGGTAAATATAAGGAACAACTTATGAGGAATATTAAAAAAGGCTTTTTGTAGTGTGTTCATATGTCATTATCATGAAAATTGAAGTTGTGCGTGATGAATTAGAATTTGGATTACATATATTTTTGAAAACTATACACTCTTCAGCATTAAATATATGATTTATTGATTGTGGAGTGTGAGGCTGCTATTCTTATTTGTAAAACAGAAGGAATGGAGTCTCTGGTTGATTTTTTAAATTTCTTCCAGTTTCTCATTTCTTTCATTTTAATGAATTCCTAGCATTCATTAAATCATGGCGTCAGGCCCTTAGTCAGATGCTTCCTCTCCTTTCTATGGCTTCCAAGGGGGAAAATCAGATTCCACTTACATCATTTTTATTGACAGCATCATTTTTGAGATTATAAATCAGGTGAGGTGTATAGACTACTCATCTCTACACCTTTCCCATGCATAACTTAGTTTTAAATGGTTCTATTCTGTTGAGAAGTATTTGAACTATTTTGATTAAGCAAAAAAGTCCCTTTGAAGAGGCAGGTTGGTCAGAGCAGATTGTGAAACTGCAGGGTTTAGCAAAGAAACCACTTAAGCTAATTGGGAAGTGATGAAGGAGGAAGCTAATTGAGTGAATTAGTAACTTGGTTACTAGAGTAAGTTTTCCCTGGTTTAAAGGAGACAAATTGGTTAGACAGATTTTGGACAGGGCTCGAAGGGGGAGAAAAAAAAAAAAAAAAAACACAAGGAAAGGGAAGGTTCAGAACATGCCACCCCAAAACATACCACTCTGGCCTGTGGATTATTTTGAACGAAGAGAATGGAGACCCAAAAGTTTGAGAAGCATTTTATCTCCCTCTGAACTGCCGAAAAGTAGGTATAAAATAACCCATTTGTTGGGTAAATCTACATTTATAAAAGAAATTTCCATTAGAAAGTGTCCCTGTACCAGGAAGAGAGTTACTACCAGAGATAACTTTTTTGCCCTTGAGAGTATTATCTGCATAACAAGGTATCTGTTATTTAGCCTGCATTTCCTCCTCTCACCTTCCCATAAATTGCCTCCCTACACCTCTACCACCGAGAAGCCCCAAACCCCAATTCTTCTTAGCTCAGGATGGTATGTATGTATGTAAGTCTCAAGTCACCTGGCTGACTGCTGAGTCTTTGGGAGGCAACCATGCCTGTAATTAAGAACCCCACTCCTCACCCCTGTTAATCTGTTTTATGTCAAACTTGATTCTTAAACCAGCCACAGAACCTAGAAGAGTAGAAGGGAAGCATTTTCCTCACTTATAAGAATATAAGGTTTTTTTTCTAAACAGGAACTAGAAGGGGGAGGCAAGGCAAGGAGATAGAAGACCAACAGTAAAGTCAACTACAGGGAAGCAGAATTTGTCACCCCAAAATATGCCTCTTTGTCATATTGATTATTTTAAGCTGGTTACTTTTTAAAAAAACAACAGACCTGGGAGACGCTCTGAAAACCAAGAAGTTACCCTTTTGTTAAAGACATTTACATGTGTAAATGTATACCCATTTGTGAGGGTATCTTCCTTGTTTTACCAGGAATAGAGAGATGAGCAAATCTCTAGAAAGTCTTACCAATGGAGAAGGCACTGAGACAAATCTGCTTAGCAACCATACCTTTGTTTACTGTGCCTTCCTGGTAACCTCCCCTAAATGACTCTTCAACCCCTATTATCTTTCTTTTGTCTTCAGCTGAAGATGGTGTTTAAGGTGATGGCATGGATCATTTCAGAGAGTTACTCAGTTTTCCTGGATTTCTATCCTATATACTTGAATGATATGTGTGTTATTAAACTTTTGTTTGATTTTTCTCCTGTTAATCTGACTTTTTATTATGTGGATGTCTCAGTCAAGAATCTAGAACCGTAGAGGGAAAATTCTTTTTCCTCCCCCACACCACTTACTATGAGGCATGGAATTGTTCTAAGCAATTGAGCATATTAATTTACTCATCCTCAAACCATTGAAGGAGGTACTATTATCATCAGTTTATAGGTGAAAGAAATAAGGAAGGGAATGTTTGAGTATCCTGCATAGCTAATAAACGGCCAAATGAAAATTCAAACCCAGACTATCCAAATCTAGATCCTGCACAATGTCATTACATAGTGTTAAAGAAAAACAAAATCTAACTGAGTAAATTTGAAGATCTAATTGGCTTTATCCTACAATTCATGAATCTGTAATATCCCAACTAACAGATAAAAAGGACCTCAAAAGAGCTGTACAAAATGACCACAGACTTATATGCAGAAGGAGATAGGGCAAGGAAGTTATTCTAGGAAACAGTGGATTATTTCAGGCAAGGTCACCTTCCTTTGGGGGAAGAAGGCCATCTATCAGGCAGATTACCTTACTAGTGCTGACCAGGTAATTCCAGATTGATTAGTTAAGATTATATTCCTAGGGGAAGCTGAAACTACAGTTAGGTTAGGTATTAAGTCGGTTTGCTGATGCGGGGCTTAGCACAAGTGACTCCATTTTTGACCCGTTATCTCTTTTTAAGTAATTCCCCCCTTTTGATCAGACTTTCAGATGTGATAAAAATTTAAGGCATTAGCAGCCCTCCCAGCTACCATTCTGAAGTTTTTACAGTTTTTGCTGACCTTTGTGTGGTGTTCACAGGTCATGGTATTTTTTGAATTTCTGTGGTATTCACAGCTCATGACTTCATGTTCACTCCTTTTTTTAAAGTCAATGATTCTCTTCATTCTTTTTCTAATGTTCCAGTCTTAGGGAGATCACTTGCTTGGTGGTTAGCAAGTGCAAACATACATTTAAAACTTTTCTTTTCTTTTTTAAGATTTTATTTATTTATTTGTCAGAGAGAGAGAGAGAGAGAGAGAGAGAGAGAGAGAGAGAGCACAAACAGGGAAGCAGAAGGCAGAGGGAGAAGCAGGCTCCCTGCTGAGGAGGGTACTCAATCCCAGGATCCTAGAATCATGATCTGAGCTGAAGGCAGATACTTAACCAACCGAGCCACCCAGGCATCCCACATTTAAAACTTTTGAGAAAATACAACTCACCAGGGGGTCTACTATAACTATTATAAGCAAGATAACTCACAATGTCTAGAGTGTACTTCAGAGTCATGGTCCCCAAGACTCAAATCAATCGTCAGTCAAATAAATCAGGGCTGCCTGGCTGACTCAGTTGGTGGAACATGGAACTCTTGATCTCAGGGTTGTAAGTTTGAGCCCCACATTGGGGGTAGAGATTACTTAAAAATATATATATATATTTTTTAATTCTTAAAAAAAAAGTCAAAGAAAGATCTTGTTGAAAGAGTCATGTTTTTAAGCCATGTGGCTTGCTCAGTGATCTTATGTAACTGAGTCTCAGCTTCCCCAGATGTGTTAACCAAGGTGTAGCAGGTGATGTCCACCACAACAGACACCCCTGGCTCAGCTACAAGACAATCAAGACTTATCCTACTATCAAGAACAACTTTGGCTAGAGAGTCTAAGGATTTTTATTGGGCAGCTATTGCTTTAGTAGCAGATGCTACAATATCTTCAAAAGTTTGGGAGAGGTTCCTGATCATAGTCCCATTTACATCTGTACCTACCAAAGGAAATAGAGCCCTGGCAAAGGAAGTGATTCAATCACAAATGTCTCCTGGTAGGTCTTTTCTAAATTGACGATATAAATTTAGGGTAGCTGACAAAAGAGCTGTCTTTGTCTATAAATAGTTAGGGACACAGTTAGGCAACCCAAGAGGCATTTTCCAGTCATCAAAGCATTTATAGGCCCAAGGAGAATGATACCCACCATAGACAAAGATAAATCCTGTCAGGGCACAGACCACTCCCACTAAGGTGGTATTGTTAATAGACAGATCAGAGTTTTTGGAAACAAATCCGGCAATCTGAGGGTTACCCCTCTTAGCAATGGTCTGGGAGAGACAGATGATGACATGATCTTTTCAGGCCAATGCCAGAGTAAAAGGAAGAAAGAGAAAAAGAAAGGGTTTTATGTTAGAATATGAAGACTTGACCCAGCATCTTGTGTAGAAGAGGACTACACTGATGTCAGTTACTTCTTTTCTTGGTCAATGTGATCTAGACGTCTCTGGTGTCTGCATAGGACCAGGTGTCAGGTGGACCCTTTTATAACTATGAAATGTGTAACCAAGGTTTAATTCCCTGACGTTGGCCTCCATTTGGGTAGTGAGGAAAACTGATATAGTACCTAGGAGATTCAAAGGCAGTCATTGTTTGGAACAGTTCCAAATAAGAATGATGGGAGAAAATGGGAAATGCTAGTTTGGAGAGTTGTAGCCAGATATTTGAGGAAACTAAAATTTAAGATCTAGTCCAGTTTATAGGTAGGGAAATAATTTCTAAAAGACAATTAACAGAACTAGAATCTGATATCCACAAGTGTGTATTATAGTTTCTACTGAGATGTAATTTTTCTCTTTAAAACGACCCTTATTTCTACTAGAGATAGCCAAATTAAGACAAATCTGTTTACAAAAGAAGTCTAGTTTCAAAAACTTGTCCTAATTATTTACATGAGTGCAGCAAGAATAATGATTGGGTTTCTTTCTTTTCCTTCCTTCCTTCTTTCCTTTCTTTCTATTTCTTTCTTTATTTTAAGTAGGCTCCACACCACTGAGAGCAAGAGTTTTATGGTCTAACAACTGAACCAGCCAGGCATCCCTGTATAGATTCTTTTAAATCTGCTTTACTGGAACTTTTCATAAGGAATCCCAAACTGGTCTTTTAAAAGTCTCTTGAGGCTAGGAAGCCAAGGACTTGCTATCAGATTTTGCCTTCAATACCTATAATTTGGGCAAATGCCTCTCTTCTCAAGGTCTCCCAAATATCCTGAGGTTCTTGCATTTGCCAGGAAGTAACCTTTGTTAATCACCTGATAAGGCTGTCAGGAAATCTATAAGCAAGATCAGGCTGCAAGGGGGTTTATTGGTTCTGTAAAGTCAACCTTAGTTTATTTAAACTGGTCATATCTGATTTTATGCACCTCATTTTCAAATATGACATTCCATCCAAAGCCTTGGTAAGATAACCAAAGTTTCCAACTGTGTCCCCTTACAAGGAGAACAGATTCTTATTGATTTATGCAAATAACTATATTGACATGAAAAATAAGAATACTCTTTAAAATCTTAGTTCTGGAGGGATCAGATGCAGGGGGGAAAATAATTATTTCATCTTTGTTCACAAAGGTATGCTTTACCAAATTGCTATAGGTCATAGATAGGTTAAGAGAAAAGAGAAAAGAGTTTCCTTAAATTTGGAAAACAAAACATTAGAGGATCAGCAGTAGTGTTTCAAACAAAAAGTCATAACAAATTATAATCATCCTCATTAATTCATTCAATGTCATGGTATTAACTCTGGTTCTGCTGTTAGCAGTTTCATGAATCAAGTTTTCTCTTAAATTCTTATTCAGCTCAATGGGATGATCTTAAAGTTATGAGAAGTCTGTACTTGTCAGGGTCCTTTCTGTGAATCTCTATCTGAAAATGAAATATACCTGCAAAAACATCAGAGTAAAACAGTAACTTCTGTAAATGACAAAGACTTAAAAATGACCACAGTTGGGGCGCCTGGGTGGCTCAGTGGGTTAAGCCGCTGCCTTCGGCTCAGGTCATGATCTCAGAGTCCTGGGATCGAGTCCCGCATCGGGCTCTCTGCTCAGCGGAGAGCCTGCTTCTCTCTCTCTCTCTGCCTGCCTCTCCATCTACTTGTGATTTCTCTCTGTCAAATAAATAAATAAAATCTTTAAAAAAAAAAAAAAATGACCACAGTTAAGGATCTGATGAGAGTTCATTACAATGCAATTGACAAAGACATTTGGTTATTTCTGTGACATACAACATTGCAAGATACTACTAAAATCATGACCAAAAACCTTACACCAGGACATGTCAGATTTCTAGACTTTCATAGACTGGGACACATAAAGACTACAAAAATATAATCTAAAGATTAGCATTACTTAATTGACAAAGTTTTAACATAATTTAACATATTTGTTTAGCCAATTTGTTTAACAACTCTCTTACAAAAGAAGGAGAACAAATCTTTTGAGATCTTCCAGGGACACTCTTTAAAGTACCAGTCAGTTTGAGGTCAAAAGGACTTCATTTAGAATTTGAATTTGGGGGGCGCCTGGGTGGCTCAGTGGGTTAAAGCCTCTGCCTTCAGCTCAGGTCATGATCTCAGGGTCCTGGGATCAAGCCCCACATTGGGCTCTCTGCTCAGCAGGGAGCCTTCCTCCTCCTCTCTCTCTCTGACTGCCTCTCTGCCTACTTGTGATCTCTGTCTGTCAAATAAATAAATAAAATATTTAAAAAAAAAGAATTTGAATTTGGGAAATTTGTCAAAAATATCAAAAGGATTTGGACATATGACTAATTAGGGTTACAGAGCATTGGGAAACATTAAATCATCTATTCGACCAGAGTGACAATAAAAGACTTCAAAGGCAAATGCAAAATTTTACATAGTTGTGAACAAAACAAATCAGACACCCGATAAAGTATAGGAAATTATTATTTTGACAAAACACAAAATCTTTGTTTTCTAGGCAAATTACTTATAAGGCAAAGAAAAACCTTTCACAAATCTCTTAACAGACAGGAACAGCTCAACACTCCAAGAAAACTGTCCTTTTAGCAAATCAAAGAAAATTAAGTTTTAAGGGGCAAATCAAAGAAAATTGAGTTTTAAGGGCTCCTGGCTGGCCTAATTAGTTGAGCATGTGATTCTTGATTTTGGAGTTGTGATTTGAGCCCCATGGTGAGTGTAGAGATTACTTAAAAAAATAAAATCTTTTTAAAAAAGGAAAAATATAAAGCTTTAGTTTTATATAAGTACACTATTGACATTAAAGCTTTTATTTCAAAACCTTATAATAAAAATTCCATTTTTAGCCAATTTGACTTCTCAAGGTAAAATTCTCTCTTCCCAACTTTCTTTCTTTTTAAAAAATTTTATTTACTTATTTATTTATTTTAAAAAGAATGGGAAGGGGGAAGCAGAGGGTGAGAGAAACTCAAACAGACTCTGCACTGAGTGCAGAGCCTGATGCAGGACTCATGACCTGAGCTGATACCAAGAGTCTATTGTTTAATCAACTGTACCACCCAAGTGCCCCTCTCTTCCCCATTTTCTGTAGCATTTTGTATTTTATTCTCCTCTTTCGCATTTTGAAATAACCAGTTTTACTTTAGGACAAAACTACATTCTTTTCCCTTGGCAAAAACACATCTCCATTCCTCATCAATTCTTTTAGTGAAAACACATATCCTTGCACGTAGAAAGTTTTCCCTTAATATTCCTAGTAGCTTTAATTGCATATACTAGAACTCTTAACTCCTAAACACCTTAATTTCTAGTGGAAATTAAGAGGAACATGGTTGTAGGCTATTTCTTGTATTAGCTGTCTATGGATTGGGAGACCTGTAAAGTCTTTTTATAATTTTTAGAAATGCATCCTTTCTCACATATTTTTCAGTATTACTGTATTAGACATCTTTCTTTCTTTCTTTTTAAGATTTTATTTATTTATTTATCAAAGAGAGAGCATATAAGCAGGAGGAATAGTAAGCCAACAGAGAAGTAGACTTCCCGCTGAGCAAGGACCCTCCTCCCCACCCCATACTCATCCCTGGCTTGGGACTCAATTCCAGAACCCTGGGATTATGACCTGAGCTAAAGGCAGATGCTTAACCCACTGATCGACCCAGGTGTCCTGACACAGTTCCTAATATAAATTATTTTTCGTTTTCTCTGTAGAAGAAAACCAAAAGTAGATAAACCTATGTTCAGGATTTAAGATTTCAGTATTTATCTTATTTAGAAATTACATAGATATTTATTAGATACCTGTCATTTAATTTAATTTAGAAAACTTTAAAGTTTTAGGTTACCAAAAAGATTTGGAAATTTTTTTAGCATAGGCATATCATAAAAACCATTATTTTTCTTGCTGAAAAATTTCATAAAAGGGATAACATGAACTTATTTGACTAATAAATCCAGGTAGAGTGAAAGTTGTGTGTCTGCATTACAGCCAATGTTAATAATTCCAAAGACATGCCTATTTTAATTAAACCAACAAACTTAAATTAGCTTTAATACCAAATATTTCCAATATCACATGAACATATAAAGCATTTGGGTTAGTTTCTACTATTTTTAAAAAATATTTTATATATTTTTATATTTTATAGAATTTTATGGATACTCAATTCATATAAGCACTTAGTTTCCTTTAAGCCAATTAAACAGAGCTCTTCCACAAATTAATTTTAATAATTCAATTCCAGGTAGAAAATGCCACACATTTTCAACACATGTACAGAGATACATTTCAACATGAAGACAGATAGAGAGACCTTATAGTTTTCATTTTGAAATTTTAGCTCTGAGACATATATGATAATGCAAAACTCAGTAGCTTATAAAAGAACAGTTGGGATAAGTTAACCTGCTCTGATGGCTAGATTTAGATTTAGATTTCTAGATTCTTTAGATTTCTTTAGATTCTGCATTTGCATCAACTTCCCCAATTGTTTTGATTCTGATAAGGATTATCTCTCTTTGTGTTTCAAAGAGATGACCTAGATAAGAGTTGTTGGAGACCAGGTAGAATATTGACATCTCAAAGGCACAAGGAAAGAATGCCTGTTCCTTGAGGAAGAATTTTGTTCCCTAAGGCCGAAATTTTTACAATACTTACAAGCCTTTTGATTTAAATAGGGGAGGTTTTGGCATTGGTAAGAAAAAATATATAGGTAGAATTTGAATTATGTCTGGAGCTGAATTTCTGGTTTTGCAAAGATTTCTAGGATAAGGGTAGTTGCTTTCAGTTCCTCCAGGAATTTGGTTTCCACTTATATCACATCACATGTTGAGCCATCCATCCAATTACATTATCCTCAACTTGCTACCTTATATCAGGGAGAAGATTTCCAAGTAAGATGGAAATCAAAAGACTTCTGTGTTCTGAATTTAGAGCTATTTCTCTTTGGAATGTTTTAGTAAATTCTTCCACAGGCTTCAGAAGGTGTTCCCACCACCCCACCCCACCCCGGGTACATAGCTTTATTTTAACTTAAGGAAGAAAGCCTAATAAAAGTTCCTATCAGGCTCTGATTCTTTTTTTAAATTTAATTTTATTATTATTATTTTTTAAGATTTTACTTATTTATTCGACAGACAGAGATCACAAGTAGGCAGAGAGGCAGGCAGGCAGGTTGGGGGGCAAACAGGCTCCCTGCTGAGAGACATCCTGATGCAGGACTTGATTTCAGGACCCTGAGATCATGATCTGAGCCTAAGGCAGAGGCTTTAATCCACTGAGCCACCCAGGCGCCCCTTTGATCTTTTTAACATTCAGATATTTTAAATATTTTTTTCTTTGCCAATTGATACAATATTAAGCTTTCACAGCAGGAACTTCTGGAGAGACATTGCAGGAAGAAGCTGTTTTCCTTCCCAGTTCCTGTGTACATGGCAGCAGGCTCCTGGAGAGCAGGACTCTGGCAATCAGCAATACATGAGTTTTCTCCAGAACTTGACCACTGTTGGGCACAATGGTCAGCAGTACCTAGCAGCCAGAATCTTCCTTTTGCACCCCACTCAGCTGGTTTTGTAGTGGAATGCTTTCAGCAAGATACCTCTTCTTTAAAAGCTTTTTTTTAGCAAGGTGTATTTCCAGAAAGTTGCGCTAACATGACACCACAGAGACTTCCCTGCCTTTCAGTGATTTCCTGTCCTGACCACTCCAATAAGGTCTGGCTCTATACCTAGACAGGCTGGGAAACTCTTACACATATACCCTATCTTAGCCCCCAGGGTAGGGGCTGCTCCATGATAGCTGCTATTCCTATATTATTTAGAACTCCCTTTACTTCTTACTATCCGTTCATTCATTATTCTGATTCTCTGGTATGGTTAATATTTCTTTTTATTAAACTTCCTCTGTTCAAATTACTATGTGGTATCTACCTCGTGATTGAATCTTGACTGATACAGTTCCTCCATTGTACAATGGTTCTTCCTCAACTATAGTTTAACTAGCTATACTTTAGGCAATTAAAGGACTCTGTTCAATCAGGACTCTTCTTGTTGCAATTAAAAATAATCTCATTCAAATTAGCTTAAACAAAAAAGAATTCATAAGTTCAAATCACAAAGTCTTAAGAGGGGCAGAAATGAGGGGTTCAGAGAGTTAAGTGCTACCATGTCTCTTTCTCTGTCCTTTCTTTCTCCCTCTCTCCATTCCATGTCTTATTTCTGTTTTATTTTTTGTATATGCTCTCATTGTTTCAAGCCAGCCATAATTATGCATCTAGAATCATGGCTGCATTTATGTGTAAGCTTATAATTCTGTTTGAATCCTATCCTAAATCTCAAAAAATCATTATTTTCTTTCCTCTCCATTTAGATAAATCTTGAGACAGACACTGACCTAGTCTGGGCCATGTGCCCATCACAGACTAATCATTGTATCCAGAGAGATGAGTGTATGTGAATCATGCTGAGTCACATGCTCAGTTCTATGGTTAGGAAAGGAGGTAAAGTGATTAGCAGTGCCCAAAAGATTAATTTGTTTGCAGTGGTAAAAAATTTGATTAAAACAAAAACAAAACAAAAAAACAAGGAGGGGAATGCTAGTTTGAGCAGACAAAGCTATACTATTTTAAGATGTAGACTCAAGCTTCATGAACTGAAAAGGATAACATATTTGTGGTCAAGAACAAAATGTTATTCATAGGACTTTGGTGGTTAAATAATGATAGTCCCCCTTCTTCAAACAATTGGCCAAGCTAATAATTGTTAGCACATTTCCCTTGTCCAACAGGACTTAAAAGTTCAGGTACTGTGAGTTGCCTATCAATAGCCAGTCCCTCCTATATTGCTTACCAGCAGAACCTTGACTTGGTTCACCCTTATCATGGATATGTGCTCAGTGAAGGAGGCCTTCTCTAGCTCCAAAGACTAAGTCTCTGTTAGCAAAGTCCATTGTGGAAATTCTACTTTTCTTTTTACCATTGATTGTTTAGGAATGGATGTGTAAGGTAATCCTAGCAAACACGACTTGAAAGAAACTTTTCCACGACAGCTTCTGGGAAAGGATTTTCTGCCATTGTGAAGGAAAACTGCCCCCTTTGATATTTCAACTTTGCTGTTTGAGGGAAAGATGCCTGGAGATGAGGCAGCCATCTTGGAACCATGATGAGAAAAGCAGGAAGACAAAAACTAACACACTGGAGATGGGAGCACAAAAACATACAAAGAGCCACGTTTTTCATGGAAAGAATCTTTGATGCACTGCTGCTCTTAAATTAACCAACCTGGAAATCACGCTATCTCCAGAACTCATATATGGGAAAATTATTTCCTTACCGTTTAAGCCACTTTTAGTTGAGTTTTCTGTTATATACAGCCAAAAACATTAGAATTAAAATTCAGGGCATCAAGTAGCATCGATTTTACATCAGAAAATAGCATACTTGCTTGCAAAATCATATCCCTTTATGTTATAAAGAAATATGAATGGGAATATTAGGGGCAATAAAATCAGCTAAATTACCTCTGTCCTCAGAATCAACCATTATCATTGGGTTAACTACCACACACTATCTGATGTCCTCACAGATCCAGTGTATTTAAGGCATATGTATGTCTCTTTACAAGTGCACATAACCTTCAAAAGAGAAAAAAAAAATCTGCCTTTCAAAGCAATATCATTTGCCAGAAAAAGACATAAATGTCGGAAAGCCATTATACCTTCACAGTCCATGTGGGCATCTCTCATTTGGAATGCCATCTGGTGAGCTCTTCCAAAACTGTACTCAACAGGTAATTCTATCTGTAAGGAATGCATTCAACTGGCATGGAGCTATTTCATTTCTCTCAAAAAGAATAGAGATATTTTTACACCACCTTGATATCTTCCTTTTATAGTTTTTTCTGTTCTATACACTTTAGCCCTTAAATATGGTCTGATTCTTTAGTTTTTACCTTTTAAATATGTCTCTTCTTATATAAAGATTACATTTTCCTAGAAAGCAACATAGTAAGGAAAGACTGTGCTTTGGTCTCATAATCATAGCTTAAGATCTCAGTTTTTTCACTTACAGTCCTTGTAACTTTGGACAAATTACTTAACTTCTTCTTTCTTTTTCTTTCTTTCTTTCTTTTCTTCTTCTTCTCCTTCTTCTTCTTCTTCTCCTCTCCTCCTCCTCCTCCTCCTTCTTCTTCCTCTTCTTCTTTCTTCTTCTTCTTTTTTTTAAGTAGGCTTCACACATAGCATAGAGCCCAGTGCAGAGATTGAATTCACTGGGATGAATGAGATGAAGACCTGAGCTGAGTTCAAGAGTCAGATGCTTAATTGACTGAGCCACCCAGGAACCAGTCTTTTTTTTTTTTTTTAAATTAAGATTTTATTTTTAAGTAATCTCTGTACCCAATGTGGGGTTCAAACTTACAACGCCAAGATCAAGAGTCACATGGTCCACCAACTGAGCCAGCGATGCACCACAAGTTATTTAGCTTCTGAGTCTCAGTTCTTTCTCTATAAAGTGTGAATAGTATATCCTCTCACAATAGCACCTCTCACATTTATACATTTTTATTTACACGTTGTCACATTTTTAAATTACAGTGATATTAAGTCATGCAGGGATTTTGTATGAAAGAATATAATTTCTTGATTCTCAATGCCAAGTTCCCAGGGGAAAGCAGCTGACTCTTCATTGCTTCTTCATGATCTCACAGAAGAGTAAAGAGAATTCCAGACCCTTCTTATTCCTCAGTATAGACAGCAGAGTTGACAAAGCACCTCTTCCCACTATAAACATAAACAAGTGCTGGGAAAAATATTACTAAATCATTTTTAAAAGATTTTATTTATTTGTTTATTATTTATTTATTTTAGAGAGAGAGAGAGCATGAGCTTCAGTTTGAAGGAGCAGAGCGGAAGAGAGAGGAAAGGATAAAGAATCTCAAGTAGACTCCCCACTGAGCGCAGAGCGGGATGCAGGGCTTGATCTCATGACCCTGAGACCAAGAATCAGGTGCTTAACTAACTGAGCCACCCAGGTGCCCCTACTAAATATGTCTCTCTCTCTCTCTCCCCCTCTTTTTTTTTTTTTTTAAGGTTTTATCTATTTATTGGAAAGGCAGAGAAAGGCAGAGATAGTGATAGAGATACTGAGAGAGAGCAGGAGCAGGGAAAAGAGAGAGAAGCAGGCTCCTGGCTGAGCAGGAAGCCTGACTTGGGGCTTGATCCTAGGACCCTGGGATTATGACTGAGTCAAAGGCAGATGTTTGGCTGAGCCACCCAGGCACCCCTACTAAATCCTTCTTTAATGGAAGAAATGAATAAAGAAAAAAGTGTGGGGGGAAAAAACAATTAATTCTGGAAATGAAGCAAAAGCTCAAAGCCAGAGTAGTAAAATCCAGAAGTTGCCAATAGCTCAGGGTAAGACCAAACCAGGATATTGGTCCTAGAGTATGGGTGAGTAGCAACATCTTTGCAGCTGTGGGACTCTATAAGATTTCCAAGTAGGAACCTACTTAGAAACATCATGACAAAATAGCAGAATGTTAAGTATAAGGAGAAACATCTTAAAAAAATAAACAGAAAGGAAAGACAGATTGCCAATATTGGATTAACAATTGATAGACTACAAAATAGAGGTCAGAGGCAAAAAGAATTAATGTTTTAAAACACTAAGAGAAAATAACTGTTATCTTTATACATGCCTAATAACCAAGCCAAAATTAAAAAAGCAAAAATGAACAGGATCATAAGAAAATTTTACAAATCTGAAATCATAGTGGAAGATTTTAATACATCTATCCAAAACTGATAGATCAAACAGTCAAAAAAAAAAATCAGTAAGCCTCTAGAAGACTTGAATTACACAATTATGAGTCTCATATAAAAATACTATTGAGGGGCGCCTGGGTGGCTCAGTGGGTTAAGCCGCTGCCTTCGGCTCAGGTCATGATCTCAGAGTCCTGGGATCGAGTCCCGCATGGGGCTCTCTGCTCAGCGGAGAGCCTGCTTCCCTTTCTCTCTCTCTGCCTGCCTCTCCATCTACTTGTGATTTCTCTCTGTCAAATAAATAAATAAAATCTTAAAAAAAAAATACTATTGAAAAGATAACATGCCAATTTTTTCCAAACACATTATATGTGTATATAAACAACTGCACGTTCTTTGTGGATACAAAGGTAGTAAAAGTACTAGAGTATACATGGCAGTGAGATTTAGGATAGTTGTTATATCTGGGGCTGAAGCAAAGTAGATAGAAGGGGTTGGGGAGGGAATTTCAATGATACTACACCATTTTGTTTGTAAGGGTTAAAGTCAATAGTGGTGCTGGGTTGAATGGTGGCTTCCAAAAGAATATGTTCCACCAAAAGCCTATGAATATCACCCTATTTGGAAAAAGGGTCTTTGCATATGTAATTAAGTTAAAGATCTGGAGATGAGATCATCCTGAATCAGGGTGAACCCTAAATCCAATGACAAGTATCTTTCTGAAGAGGAGAGGAGGTGAGAAGGTACATAGTGTCTTGGTTTGCCTGCAGACAGAAGAAGCTAGAAGAGAGAGATGGAAAATGTTCTTCTTCAAAGACTCCAGAAGGAATCAACCATGGTGAGATCTTCCATTTTGTACTTCTGGCATCTAGAACTTTGACAGAATAAATTTTTGATGTTTTAAGCCATCAAGTTTGTGCTAAGTGTTATGGCAGCCCTAGGAAACTAATACAATAGTGCAAGAAGTTAAAATATGTCAAAGCTTGGAAGTTTATTGGGTATTATTCTCTGTATCTATCTATCTTCCTTCCTTCCTTCCTTTTCTTCCTTTGTCTTTATAAGAGGAAGTTTTATTGTTAATTATTTACCTTTATAGTTTCAGAAAGAGAAAAAGAGTAGCTCAGTCCAACATGATTGGCAGTTGGCAAAATCTAGTGAAGCAAGTGTTCTGATTGCTAAGTATTTAATTTGGGGTGCTTTTAATACTTAGCCATCTTTAACACTTCAAACTTTATCCAGAAGAAATGCATTATCCCCTTCTCTTTCACTTTAATACCCCATCTACCTGATGTGGGAAACAAAGGCAGAAGAGAAATTATTAAATTTCCTTACTTACCTACAGCCCATTAATAAGTCCTTGAGACAGGCAGAGTGACATTCTTCTAAGGATTCAACTGCCTCAATGTTAATATTTTGCTAAGGGCAAAAGACAACCCTAGCCTGGTCCCCAGGATCCTATAAGTCCACTTTAACATATAAAAACTCCTTTGGAAACTTCTTTATCTCTAAACCCCCCAAGTTATGTGTTGGCAATCAACCCCCTGAGCATATGGCCCACTGATATACATCTGAAGGGTCTCGTGACTAAGGTTTTATTAGACAGTAATAAATGGTATTTTCCCAACAATAACTAGCCCCCTCAAGGTACTGGAAACTTTGCTTCCAAAATTTCTTAAAGACTTACGCCATTCCTCCACCCAACTTGAAAGTATATAATGGACCACTTCTCATGACCCCAGTGCTGCTCTTTCTGACCATGGGTCCTGTCCCTGTGCTTGAATAAAACCACCTTTTTGCACCAAAGACGTCTAAAGAATTCTTTCTTGGCTGTTGACTTTGAACCTTAACGTCTTTCCTACATCACTACCTCACTTTGATATGGAAATATCTTCATTAAATATGATCCTCAAAGGAACAATTTCCCTTGGAGTACAGCTGTGAGGACAGGGCACAAAAAGGAAAACTCAAAATAAAACTCTGTATGATAATATTCTAATCTGAGGAAACAATACCTTCCAATATATCAAGAAATAAATCCAGTTCCACATGCACTGCTAGGTCTCTGTGAAGAGGTCTGGTAACTGAAATTTCCCAGCTATTCAAAAGACACCTAAGCCACAAAAGTGTACCTAGCCCAGCGTTGGCCCTCAGAAGCCAGAAATGTTCTCTCCACTGCAGGCCACACACAAAAATTCGTCTTCATCTTATTCCTTTCTCATAAAGCTTTCCTGTAGTTAGGCTGAACTGTGGAACTGTCTTACCCACGAACAGGAAGATTTCCTTTTCAGCAGGAAGCTGGATCCTTTTCCTAACAATCCACATGAACTGAGGCACCGTGATGTCAGATCTAATCAGATACTTCTGTTTGTGTCAACCATCTGAGAGCCTGAGACTTTTTTCCACAACCCCTGGAACCCGGCTGGATATTTCACTCAGATATTTGCAGATTCCACACATCTGTGTTCCAGCAAGTGGTCCTCCTTGTAGGTTCACATCATGGTGGTGGTGGTGTGGGAGCTGTGGAGCTCAGTGCACCAACCACTGTATTTTGCTATATAGTTCAAATACCTCATAATTTAAAAGTGTGTACAAATGCTGTATAATTAGGAAAGAGAGGCCCATCAAGCCTATGATAAAATGCTCCTTCATGCTTCCCAGCAGCTTTGGGGTCCACAGATACATGCAGACTTGATAGTGGAGAATAAAGTCAGTCCTCTGCTCCACTTCTCTTTTGCCTAATTCTAGCCATTTGACCAAAATGTTTTAATAGTCCTTGATACTGTTGTTCTCCAAGGATAAATAAAAAATTCTTGCATCGGGCGCCTGGGTGGCTCAGTGGTTTAAGCCACTGCCTTCAGCTCAGGTCATGATCTCGGGGTCCTGGAATCGAGTTCCACATCGGGCTCTCTGCTCAGCAGGGAGCCTGCTTCCCTCTCTCTCTCTCTCTGCCTACTTGTGATCTCTGTTTATTTAAATAAATAAATAAATAAATAAATAAAATCTTTTAAAAAAAAATTCTTGCATCAAGCCCAGCACCAACTCTTTCAAGAATGATTTTACATAAAGTCTTATTATTTCTCTATTATTCATGCAAAGCAATGAATTGCTGATGTGTTTGATAGCAGTTAATGGATAAAGAGTTAGATGGGGAGCTTCTGGAGCGTATATTTTCTTATTAATTATTGTTTTAAAAATCACCCTTTATTCGCCTTTAGTACTGTTAAGTTGCATTTTCCTGGAACACAAACTTGGCCTGCAACATGAACTACTAAACAGAGATGGCACTTCACTAACCTGGGCAGAACCTAAGGAAAGGCAAGAATAGCTAGGCCTTGTGCACAGCAGAACAGGGAGTTGTATGCAGAGTCAGAAAGCCTCTTGCTCTCCAGCTCAACAGTCAGCTTCCTCTACTAGATAGCTCATCATGCCTCTGATCCAAGATGGCACATGATGCCTGGTGAGGTACAATTTTAGAAGATGTTTTTAGAGGTGTCTTTGTTCTTTTAGGTAAAGAAAGGAACTGATCCAGGAGCAGAGTTGCACTATTCTGAGGGGAATCCTTTGAATGCTGCTCCCCAACTTAGTTATGCAAATATCAGGGTTATTAACATCCTTTCTCTTGAGGAAGGGACTTCCTGGGAAAGGGAGCAGAGACTTCCACCCACCCATCCACTTTTCCTTAGAATTAAAGTTCAGTAGCCTGTATCAGTGTCAACCAACTGGCCCTGTTCTCTGGTAGAATAGGACACCACAGTTTCTCAAAAGGATGGCACTGAGAGAGAAGGGTGAGTTTAAGTTGGTCGCCTGAACTAAACACAATATTCCCATTGACTGGATTCCCTGTGAGACCCAGCTCTCCCGGCGTTGTGTTGAATATGTGAACGCAAGTCAGCAAAACTCTGATCTTGGAGGCCAAGCATGAGACTCTGGGCTACTGAAGCCAGGCAAGCATCATCCATCCGCCTGCACAAGACCAACACTGAAGTGTGGATGCTGTGTGGCAGGGGCAAGACTAATGCTAGTAGTGATCTAATCAGATTTGAAGTTCTTGATTTTTGCGGTTTGACAGGGTGGATCCTTTTGTATGAAGAAAGCCCCTGAAAGTCTTGGACAGTTCGGGGGAAGTCCCTACAGAGGAGATCTTGGGAAAGAACATAGGAGAATTTGAGTAAATCATTGCAAAATTGAAAGATTTAAGATGATGTTTCCGTTAAGCTAGAAAACTATGATTTATAAGTTACATATATGCGTTTCAACTCAAGAATCTACCACTGAGTGCAACTTCCTTTTGTGTCCCTTATTTATTTATTTATTTATTTATTATTTTAAAAAAGATTTTATTTATTTATTTGACAGACAGAGATCACAAGTAGGCGGAGAGGCAGGCAGAGAGAGAGGGAAGCGGGCTCCCTGCTGAGCAGAGAGCCCGACGCCGCGGGGCTCTATCCCAGGAGCCCGATGTGGAACTCGATTCCAGGACCCCGAGATCATGACCTGAGCCAAAGGCAGAGGCTTTAACCCACTGAGCCACTCAGGCGCCCCTGCGTCCCATATTTAAATTCTGAAGTGAGTGAATACAATGACCTCATCTAGGTCAGGTGCCTATTTTGGGGCCATACAGCTAGGAACTCAGGAGAAGAAGGGTTAGTCAGGAGGGTAAATAGGGAGGTATTAACAAAAAGGTCAATATGGATATAAGAAAGGAGACAAGCCATGTTGCTTAGAAGAAGATAGGCTTTGGGCTGCAAAGACTTGAGTTTAAATGTAATGGATGTCACTTATAAGGTAAGTCACCTGAGAAAAATGAACCTCTCTAAACTCAACTCCCCCATCTGTAAATTCGGCATAATAATACCAATCTAATAAAGTAGTAGTGAATACTAAGTAAGGTAAAGGTAAAAAATACCTTGTATGGTTTTTGGCTCATAGACTATTCTCAGGAAAAAGTCAATATTATTCTTAACTCTTCTAACAAGAGTGCCTTGTACAACTCCAGGCTATTATTCTCTGAGGCTTGTAAATGCTTTGAGATTCTTTGGGAAAATGGACTATATTAGGAAGAAAATTTTTTTAAAATTTTATTTATTTGTTTTGTGTTACTGGTTCAGTGGGTCATTGAGATAAGACCAGGAAAGACTAATATTTTTTCTGGCTGTTTGTCCTATGATAGTGAGCGCATTAGTTGAACTCTTATGGTTGCAAATGAAAAAAAAAAAAGAAAAAAAAAGTCCAACTGGCTTAAAACAAAAAAGGAAATTTACTGATTCATGTAAATGAAAAAGTATAGGGTATGGTAGCTTTAAGATTATTTGGACCTGTGTACCCAAAAATGAAGTCAGGAATCTTTTGATTGTGCTTTCCTCTGTTTGCTTGCATTGTCTGAAGTGGTAGCAAAGATTCCAAAAATAACTTAGGCTTGCATTCTATCCATTGGAGAGAGAATATCTCTTTCTTTCCTTTCCTTTTCTTTTCTTTTTTTTTCTAGGATTTATTTACTTATTTGAGAGAAAGAGAGAGAGTGGGTGGGGAGGGAGTGGCACAGGAAGAGAGAGAGGATCTCAAGCACTCTCCCCACTAAGCGCAAAGCCCCCCAACCTGGGGTTCAATATCATGATCCATGAGATCATGATCTGAGCTGGAATCATGAGTCTGTTGCTTAACTGACTGGCCCACTCAGGAGATCTGGGAACATCTTTCTTAACAGTTCCAGCACAAAACTGGAATAACACTCTCACTGGCTCAAGTTGGGTCACATGTCCATCTCTGAATAATATTGAGGGCAGGAGATGCAATATTCTGACTGGCCAGATTTGGGTCATATATTCATCACTCTGAGTATGGGGATGGAAGTGTAGGGGTCAGCTCTACCTGAAGTACATGGAAGATTGGTAGGGAGCCTCAAAAGTATTATTATATACTACTGTATTATATAGTACTGTCTAATACATGTTTACTAAAAGGAGGTTGGGGATGGTATGCTGGAGAAGAAAACAAAGAGCACTTACAGAAGGAACTGCAGCTTTGGAGGGAAATAAGAACCAAATGACCACCCTCTGATTTTTTTGCTCCTACAAAATAATTATATATCAACCTCACAACGTTCACTGAAATACATTTTCTAATCCTATTTGAAAGAGATTATGTAAGTTTGACCAATAATGTATTCTTGGATGACAAAAATGAGGCCAATTTTATGAAGATTGACTTATCAGAAGTTGCAGATAAATTACTTCAGAGTAGTTTCACCCTTATCTAGCTAGATGACTTGCATGTGACCACTACCCTAACCATCTCATCCTATAACAAAGGAAATTGCCATCTGTCACTTTGCTTGTATGAAATATTTCTGGAGGTGGCTTGCCAACTTCAGCCAGAATTATAGAACTAATGAGTTTTTAGCTACCATATGCACAGAGTGTAATAATAGCAGGTTCTAGGCAAATGTTGTCTACTTGCTTCTGGGAGTGCTTTCCCTCCATGATAGGAGCAGATGCCCGAGGCTCTATTAAGAATTCTGTTTTCTTCATAAATCTGTACAGTGACATGGAGTCCTCATATTCTAGCGAAGTGATTTTTACATGGAAAACATACCCCTGTTACTCTGTTTCTCTTGGGGTTTTAACCTCTGTCATAGAGAGACTGGCCCTTATTATATCAGAATTGAGTACCAGATGCCTTTGAGAAAATTTGGCAAGTTTTAAATTTCTAATAGGTCTTCTGCTCTGTTGATGGCTCACCGATTTATGTGAAAGCAAACAAGATTTTAATTTTCTAATACTTCTTGCTTCTTCTATTAAAATTATTATTTGGGGGCACCTGGATGGCTCGGTTAAGGAACCAACTCTTGATTTTGGCACAGGTCATGATCTCAGGGTTGTGAGATCAAGTCCTGCATCATGCTTTGTGCTGGGCATGGAGCCTGCTTAAAATTCTCTCTCTTGGGATGCCTGGGTGGCTCAGTAAGTTAAGTGTCTGCCTTTGGCTCAGGTCAGTATCTCAGGGTTCTGGGATAGAGTACCCCGTTGGACTCTCTGTTCAGCAGGGAGTCTACTGCTCCCTCTCCAACTGTGCTCTCTCTCCTCCTCTGTGCTCTCTCTCTCACTCTTGCTCTCTCTCAAGTAAATAAATAACATCTTAAAAAAAAAACCAAACACCTCTCTCCTTTCCCTCTGCCCCTCCCACCTTGTGTGCATGTATTTTCTCTTTCTAAAAAAATGTTTTTAAAAATAAAATAAAATGACTAAATAGAAATAGGTGCAAATGTACCTAGCCTAGTGCCTTGTACACAATTACTGTAAGAGTCAGGTTAGCTTAGCTTCTGTGGTTGTAGCAAATGACCCCAGATTTTGGTGGCCTAAAATAACAAAACCTAATTTCTTATTCCCACTGTGTGTGCCAAAATTTTCCACAGATGACCATGACATTTATTTCCTTGGGGGTCTAGTATGTGGGACTCAACCAATGGAAATCCATAAGTACTCACAGAGAGACTATTGGGGAAGGGGAGCAGGAGTGAGTCGGTGAATATCTTATAAGTTTATAAATTAGGATGCTTTATTTCTTAAAACTAATATCAGAAAACCCAACTTTATCCATTGACAATGCCTAGAAACAACAATACCCCAGTAAGTACTTAAACAGTTTTATACACACAGGAATTTTTTAAAGATTTATTTATTTATTTGACAGAGAGAAATAGATCACAAGCAGGCAGAGAGGCAGGCGGGGTGGGGAGGGAAGCAGGCTCCCCACTGAGAAGAGAACCTGACGTGGGGCCCAACCCCAGGACCCTGATATCATGACCTGAGCTGAAGGCAGAGGCTCAACCCACTAAGCGACCCAGGCGGCCCCACACAGGAATTTTTATCATTGTTTTATAAAAATGAGACTATTCTACATATACTTCTGTTCTTTTCATTCAATATCTTTAATAAATTAACTTTTGGAAAAATCATTTCATTCTTTGTCTTTGAGCAAACCTTGTTAAGAGTACTATTATGAGCCTTCATTAGATACTAATGTCTAAAATGTGTTCAGAGGGCTTTTTCTAGTTTGACAGTGATGTCTTCTCAATTTTCCAAACACTCATGATCAGGTTTGGGGTTGTACTTCTCCCTCCTGCCGTCTGCTTTTCATGCCTTTCTCCATTCATTAGCACCCCCACCGGAGGAGGGCAAGAAAATGAAGAAGAGGTGAAGCATTACTCAAAAATACCCAGATGAATGGAACAAGAGGGCCCAGAAGCAAAATCTTAACAGTCATTTTTACTTGTGTTAAGGATGGTTGGAAGACATTCCAGTGGCTAATTTTTACCACGTCATCTGTGGATTTGAAAGGAGGAATGTAACTAACTGCCTATTCTTGATTTCTGGGACTTGTGCCATTTCTAGATAATCGTGACAAAGAGTGGGCCTTTAGTAAATGTTGGAAGCATCTATCCAATCAACAAACACTTATTAAGCACCTACCATGTGCTGGGAATCATGCCAGGCAGGCTTAGAATGAATGAACAACTCAGATTTTTGCCTTTTGTCCTACCAAGTGGATCTTCTAGTCTAGGGCATTCCTGTTGAAATTTGGGAGGGAGAGGGGAAGACAGTGGAGGAAAAAATGTATCTGCTCTGCATTAGTTTCCTAAGGTTGCCATAACAAGGTAACCATAAACTGGATGGCCTAAAATAATGAAAGTTTATTATCTCCATAGTTCTGGAGGTTAGATGTCTAAAATCAAGGTGTTGGGGCCAGGCCTTATTGCCTCTGAACTCTGTAGGAGAATCCTTTCTTGCCTCTTCCTAGCTTTGGATGGTTTGTTGGCAGTCTTTGGCATTCCTTGTCTTGCAACTGCCTGTCCCAAATATCCATCTTTGTAGTCACTTGGTGTTATCTCTGCGTCTCTGTCTTCACATGGCCTTCTTATAAAGACACTGGTCATACTGGATTAAGGGCCCACTCTATTTCAGTATGAAGTAACTAATTACATCTGCAATGACTCTATTTTGAAATAAGTTCATATTCCGTAATATTGGGGGTTAAGACTTCAACATATCTTTTTAGGGGGGGACACAATTCAACCCATAACAGATTCTGATTGTCAAACAGTTCAATAAAACATCTGAATTATGGATTTAATTAATCTAGAAAGTTGTTGTTCTCTGTTTAAAAAGAAAAAAAAAAAAAGCAATAGGGAACATAACTTAGAGACCAGAGTTGGTTTTAATTCTATCTTTATCTCTTACTAACTGATATGACCTTGGGCAAATTAATTAATTCTTTGTGCCGTAGTTACTTTATCTGGAAAATGGATATAATGATCGTACTTATGGGACCATTGTAAGGATTAAATAAATTAATATGGAAAGCCCTTATAATAATGCCTGCCACATGGAGCACCTTGATACATGCCATGTTAGCTTTTTAATTAAAAATAAGTAACCATGGGAAGCCTGGGTGGCTCAGTTGGTTAAGCATCTGCCTTCGGCTCGGGTCATGATCCCAGCGTCCTGGGATTGAGTCCCACATCAGGCTCCTTGCTCCGCAGGGAGCCTGCTTCTCCCTCTGCCTCTGCCTTCCACTCTGTCTGCCTGTGCTCACTTTCGCTCGCGCTCTCTCTCTGACAAATAAATAAATAAAATCTTAAAAAAAAAAAAAAAA